>NW_027616367.1:12500-25000 GCF_964187855.1 Myxine glutinosa | reverse complement strand
CCATTAAATTTGCCCTTTGGAACCCATTAAAATTACCCTGAACCCTTTAGAAAGTGGTTTAAGGAGACGGGGTGTTGCAGACAGTTTTAAGGAGGTTGTGTGTGTGTGTGTGTGTATCTATAATAATAAAAGGCAGTGTCCATCCTTTCGTCCGTCTGTCTCCTCCATAACTCCAAAACGATGAAACCTGGTGGCCCCAAACTTTGCATGCATGCATCCACCTGGACCTCCAACTGATTGCAATGATGAAAACTGGGTGTTTGCGTGTGTTATAACACCCTTTTTGAAGATGATTAACGAGGTGCTCTTAAGAAAAAAAACCCGATGTGGTGGGTTCCCGATATGTCAGCCGGCCATCTTAGCACCTTGCTGGTCACTGCACCTTGTTGGGTTCTTAAGCCGCCATTTTGTTTTGGCCTCCTCAAATGTGCCTTGGAAACACGATCGATTGTCATTGCATAATTGAAGCGTCTTACAATCATTCACCAAATGTCCGTCTGTCCGTCCGTCCGTTTGCAGGTACCGCAAAAAACAGCTGAACCGATCGCAACGATATTTTGGGTGGGTAATCCTGGGACCCCCTGGGGTAAAATAGGCTGTATTGTTTTTCCAATTTCACTTTTGGTCGACAGCATTTTCAGGTTTGGACTCCCGCATAACGTTATTTTCACGGGTACCGCACAAACGGCTGCAACCTGACGAATGAAAACACACAGTTAAAAATAATTACCTCGGACAAAGACCTTTCATAAGGACATGGGTTGAATCCCTGCTTGAGAGATTGCTAACCACCTCCACGCCATCACGGTCGTCTCTCCAACTCACAATCCCACGAGATATGCAGAAAGGACGACCCAAAACCAATTATCTTCTTTTTGATTTGTATATAAATATCATTAAAAGTAAATAATGACCTCGGCCAAAGTTCAAATGACGTGGGTTTAATCTCGACATGAAAGAATTACACACAGCTATTTGGGTGGTGTATACGCTAATAGATCGCTGTTTCCATCGATCTTGCCAAGGCCATAACACCTATCGGCTCAAAATCCTTTAAACTTTTGACTTGGTAGTTTTTACAATGAAGGAAACATTAACAATGTTGTTAAAAGTTTATTTTGTGATTAATTTGTGATTGAAGTTATGTTGTTTGGAATGAAAAAAAAGAGATATCGAGTTCAAGTGAATGACGAAATGCCGTGATGGTTTCGGCCTTCTAAACGTGAAATTCGCGGATCGCCATATGCAGATTCGCCACGGTCCCACGATCGATGTTTGTATACGTGAACGTACCCGTTTGTTTGCGTACGATAACGTTTTTCATGGAAGTCCTTCCCGAACTTGCTGTCCATGTTTGACGTGCGACTGAAGTTGCTACAGGAATGTGGAATTTATTGGTTTCATGCTTTGGCATTCACCGTTTCTGTATTGTCTGTTTGCTTCTGGCCTCTCACCCATGCGTAGCACAGATACCTCACTAGTCCTTTTAAGTCAGAAAATAAAAAGAAATATCATTTTGGAAAATGAATTTTGGAGAATGAAATGGAAAATAAAAATAAAGAAAGAAAAAGAAATAACTGCAGTCAAGCGCTTGCTCCAGCCATGAATGAGCTTCCTGCACCTCTCCACTGGAAGTTTGGCCCACTCTTCTTGTGCAAATTTGAAGGGTGCCTTCTCCCAACTGCTGGTTTCAGATCTCCCCACAGGTGTTCAATGGGATTTAGATCTGGACTCATTGCTGGCCACTTCAGAACAACAGTCCAGCGTTTTGTCTTGAACCATTCCTGGGTGCTTTTGAAGTGTGTTTGGGGTCATTGTCCTGCTGCAAGCCCAATGACCTTCGACGGAGACTCAGCTTTCTGACACTGGGTTGAACATTGTGCTACAAAATGTCTTGGTAATCTCCTGATTTAATGATGCCATGCACACATTCATGGCACCCAATGCCAGATGCAGCACAGCACCTAAAAACATCACTGAACCTCCCCCTTGTTTGATTGTAGGTAAGGTGTTCTTTTCTTTGAAGGCTTCATTTTGTTTTCTGCAAACATAGAGATTATGTGCTGTCCCCAAAAGCTCTAATTTGGTCTCATCGGTCCACAGGACATTCTCCCAGAAGTAATTTGGCTTGTTCAGGTGTGTTTTGGGAAACTCCAGTCGGGCTTTCTTTTGTCTCTCTCGCAGCAGTGGGGTCCTATCAAAGAACCCTCTTTCATCGACTTGTTGATGGATGGTGCGAGTTGAAACTGTTGTACATTGTGTCTGAAGGTCAGCTTGAATCTGTTTGGCAGTTGATCAAGGTGCTTTCTCGACCATTCGAACAATCCTAAGCTGCAATTTTCGATCAAGTTTTCTCTTGCGGCCACGTCCAGGGAAGTTGGTTACAGTGCCATGGACCTCACACTTCCTCATAACATCGCGTATGGTGTACACAGGAAGATCCAGGTATCTGGAGATGGACTTGTAGCTTTGAGATTGTCCATGCTTGGCTACAATCTTGTCTGACCTCAAACAATTCTCTGGTTTTCTTTCTTTTCTCCATGCTCATTGCGGTACACACAGTGACAGAAAACAGCAGAATGACTCCTTTTCTCTGTTCAAACTGGTTGAATGAGTGATTTTTTTTTTATTACAGGCTCACCATCGGTGAGTTCAATTCTAAAGTAAGGGAGAATCACCTGCTTGAAATCTAATTATTTCTAACAACTTCTAAAATGTGCCAATAATATTGGCTGGGCCATTTTAGGATTTCTGTGTGGAATAAGCTAAGATTTGGTGTTTTTTCAGCTTTTTTTGTTTTGTTCCACTGCAAACCAAAGAAATACACATGTGGACACCAAAATATTTTTAATTCCAACAATTTTCTGGGCCTATATATATACATTTCTTTCTAGCCTATATATATACAGTATATATAGACAGTATATATATATATATATATATATATATATATATATATATATATATATATATATATATATATATATACATACATCAAAATTCTGCTCTGTCAGAGGGTTCTCTTGAGAGCTTGACAGGCTAATGTGCAAAATAAAGAGATACTTCTGGAAAACGTACAGACGTTTAACACATTACTGTCCGTGAATTGAGTTCGATATCAGTTTACATCACTTTCAAGGATCAATTTATTTACTTCAAAATGTCAAATGTGGTTTTTGTTTCTTTTAAAGGTCACATTAACAAAATCTAGAATAATTTCAACATAATTCCAATGAACTTTTGGTTCTAAGTCATCTTGAAAAGTAAGTTCACCCCCACAAAAAAAATATTCCATATTAAATGCCAAGTCTGTATATATATATTGTTACGGCCTGAAGCACACCAAGCCAAGCCTTCAATCACACTGTCTTTATTTATGGATTATCACACAAAAATCTCTTCCTACACATAAAACCAAGAAGGGAGAAAAGAGGGAAAAACCCAAATAGGCCAGTCCAAGAGTAGGCAGGTGCAAGAGTAGGCCCCAGGGCAGGCCCAACAGTGGGCCCCAGGGCAGGCCCAACAGTAGGCCCCAAGGCAGGCCCAGCATGAGAGGGTAGGAGTAGGCAAGTCCACGAGTAGGCCCCTAGGCAGGCCCAACAGTAGGCCCCAGGGCAGGCCCAACAGTAGGCCCCAAGGCAGGCCCAGCACGAGAGGGTAGGGGTGGGCAAGTCCACGAGTAGGCCCCAAGGCAGGCCCCAGTGGTAGGCAGCCAGAGTTCGATCAACGTCACCCTTCAGGTGGAGAGATTGCAGCTGGACACTCTCCAACCCCCGGAAAAGCACTCTGCCATAAGCCCTCCTCCAAAATGGCCACTTATCCCTCTGAATCACCTTCCTAGCCACTCCCCCACCCCACAGCCAATCATTGGCTTTGTACACATGGACCAAACCACTTGGTCTAACTCACCGGAGGGTGTGGGGAATATATATATATATATATCAGTTACTATGCGATTTCATACCATCAGTGGTGAACCGCCATTAAGGTATCCCATCCAGCTATGCTGTACCTTAATGGGAGTGATAAGTACCATCTGCCACATGGCACATTATCTCTGGTATCCACTCATTATATGGAATCCCCTGGATGCAGCCGGGAGCAAAGCAATCCAAATATATGTTCAGTTCTCCAGCCTTCAATGAGCGCACGTAATGACGTCACTGCCATGTACATACGCTCTGCCTGTCAAGCTCTCAAGAGAACCCTCTGACTGAGCAGAATTTTTATCTTAGTTCAGATAAGGCCCCCCTTCGCCAAGACGCCCCCTCGCCCCTCCCCTCCTAGACTCCTGCCTCACCCCTCCCCTCCAAATCTCCCCCATATCCCATCCCTTTCAAATCCCTCCCCTTGTCCCTTCCCTCCCAAACTCCCCCCTCACCCCTCCCCTTCAAATCTCCCCACCCTCATTGCTTCTCAATTTCCCCCCTCTCACTCCCCCTCCTCAAAGCGTCCTCCCCGCTTCTTCCCCCTTCAAACTCTCACCTCCATCTCCCCCAACCTTCTGCCTCGCTCTTCCCCCTCCTCAAATAACACCTCATTGTGGCTCACCCAATCACCATCAAACCTTTTGTCCGCCCCATCCTTCCCTTTCTCCGAGCTATTCTGAAATCTCTGACACACCTTCAACAGCTCTCCCTACCTCTTCCACCTCTTCCACATCTTACCCTACCCCTCCTCCCCCCTGTTCTGTATCTGATGCTCCCCCTTCCTCTTCATTAACGGTATGGACCTCAAACATCCGGGGCCTTCGTTCAAACTTAACTGATCTCTCCATACAGGTTGCTTCTGTCAAACCAGACGTGATCTGCTTAACAGAAACTTTCCTCCTTTATGATGTCTCTGATTCCATAGATAGTATCTCTCCCGGGCTACTCCCTCCTCCGGTATGATAGACCTGAGCCTCGTCCTGCAGGCGGGGTTGCTATCTTTATCAAAAACTCTCTTCCTCACTCGCCCTGCACTGCACTCTCTCCACCTCACCCCCAGGAATACCTCTGGCTACGGCTTCCCCTTCGCTCCCACCTCTTGTTCATATGTGTGTTGTACCGTCCACCAAACAGTGATGACTCCATCTACATCTCGCTGTCTGATGATATGGACCAACTTCTATCTACTCATCCCAACTCTCTCTTCCTCATATGTGGTGATTTCAACTGTCATCATGCCAGTTGGCTGGGTGTGGGTACCTCTCTCACCAGCCATGGCTCCTCAGCAAAGGACTTCTGCGACTCACTGGGACTGACACAATCTGTCAATTTCCCGACCCGGATCTCAGTCAACGGAACATCTTCTCTTCTGGACTTGGTTATGACTAACTTCCCTGAAAATGTCTGCTGCTCTTCTTCTGCTCCGATCGGATCATCTGATCATGTCCTTGTTAAAGTGGACATCTCTCTGACCATCCTCAGGGAGCCTGCTCAGCGTCGACGAGTCTGGCATTTCACTCAGGCCAACTGGCACGGTCTTCAAGCAGCCATCAATCATCTGGACTGGTCTCCCATCTCTACCACCTCTGACATCAACTCATCCTGGGAATTCTTCCAAAGTAAATTGCTCTCTCTCATGCACAGATTTATCCCATCTCGTCTTCAGTTGTCATACCCTTCCTCCCGTCCATGGTACACGGAATCTTGTGGTGAGGCTGTTGCCCAGAAACAACTTGCCTTCGTCTCCTGGAAAGCAAATCCAACGGAAGGAAATCTCATTTCCTTTCACAAAGCCCGAAACAAGTGTGTGTCCACCCTCAGGAGAGCCAGGAAACAATATCTCCGTTCTCAAGACCGAACTCTCTTATCTGTCTCCCTCTTCCAAATCCTGGTGGCGTCTGGTCAAATCCGTTTCTGGTGTTTGTTCCCCCTCCATCCCCTCCCTTACCTCAAACGGCTACACAGCTGACTCCGCGCGTGAAAAAGCTGAATGCCTCAACTCTGTGTTTGCCTCTAAATCTTGTGTCCCAAACCCATCCCTCTCTGTACCCACCATACCCAGTCGTACCCTGCTGCTCCTGGACTCCGTGTCCTTTCCTCCTGACAAGGTGGAAAAGTTTCTGTCAACCCTCGACTCTGATTCTGCAACTGGACCCGACGGCATCAGCCCACGGGTCCTAAAATCCTGCTCTGCTGCTCTATCTCACCCTCTCTCTGTTCTCTTCACCCTCTCTTTTGCTCAAGGTCAACTGCCATCTGCTTGGAAATCAGCCAACATCACCGCTTTGCACAAAAAAGGTGCAAAAACAGATACTAGCAACTACAGACCAATCAGCCTTCTCCCAATTATCAGCAAAGTCATGGAATCCATCATTGCTTCGGATATGAAATCTTTCCTCTTCTCCAATGGCTTGATCTCTGATCATCAATTTGGTTTCAGACCAGGTCACTCTACTCTGGACATGCTGCTTCTGCTGTCTCAACAATGGATGGAGGTCCTCAATGCCAAACAGGAAATTAGAGCTGTCTCCCTCGACATATCACATGCCTTCGACACGGTCTGGCACCCCGCTCTGCTCACCAAACTCTCCTCCTTTGGTATCCATGGAAATCTCCACGCATGGCTGGCGGACTTCCTCTCTAGTCGTCGTCAACGTGTGGCCCTGAATGGGTTTCTCTCATCTCCTCTTCCTGTTCAGGCTGGAGTTCCCCAAGGCAGTGTTCCGGGCCCCGTGCTTTTTCTGGTCTTCATCAATGATCTCTCTGACTCTCTCGAAAATCCTCTCTATCTCTTTGCTGATGACTCCACTCTCTGCCGCTCCATTCCTCTTCCCTCAGATCGGCAGTCTGCTGCCTCCTCACTCTCTGAAGACCTGGACAAAATCACAGACTGGTCAAACAAGTGGAACATGTCTTTCAATCCTGACAAATCTCACACTCTTACTATGTCTCTCCGAAAAGATCGACTGGACAACCCTCCCATCTACTTTCTCAACAATCCTCTCCAAGAAGTTCTGTCGCTCAAGATTTTGGGTCTCACTATCTGCCATGATCTTTCTTGGGAAAACCACATTTCCAAGCTGGCCTCCAAAGCCAGTCGCCGACTGGGCATCCTCCGTCGTGCGAAGTCCTTCCTCGGCACACCTGAGCTCCTCACCACATACAAGGCTTTCATCCGCAGCTCAATGGAATACTGTTCTCCCCTATGGGCCGGTGCTCCTGCCTCACACCTAGCTCGGCTTCACGCTGTTGAAACCAAAGCTTTCAGAATTATTGGAATCTCCCGCGATGAAGCTATCTCTGAGGGCCTTTCACTCACTCACCGCAGGCAGGTAGGTGGTCTTTCTGTCTTCTACCGACTCCTCTCCGGCCTTGCACCCCCAGCTCTCTCTGTGCTCTGTCCCCCAAATATTCCTACAGGTCGCACAAGATCTGCCAGCAACCCTCTGATGGTTAAACTGCCGAAATCTCGGCTCTCTGCTCACCTTCACTCTTTCATTCCTCTTTTCTCCCGCCTCTGGAACAAACTCCCTCACTCCCTTCAATCCCACTCCTCCCTCCAGGTCTTTAAAACAGCTGTTCACCACCATCTCTTATCTTCCCCCATCCAAAACCTTGATCTTTTCTACCCCCGCTAATTCACCCCAGATCCACCTTGTTTGAAATTCCAACTTCTTTCCTGGAAGTCCTGGCAGTGTCCATATGTTTTATACCTCTCCCACCGGCCCCTTCCCATGCCCCCCCCCCCCCCCAAAGCCCTCACCCTCTCTCAGATCTCTCGATGTCTCCATGTCTCTCGGTCCCTGCTCTCAAATGTTGTGTTTGTGTCCTTCCCCCTCTCTCCCCATCTTGTCTACCGCTCCCGATGTTATATGTTTTATGTGTCGGTTTGTCTTTCTGTGTGATTAATGTTCGCTCTTTCACGAGCCTCGATATTGTATACAAAAAAAAAAAAAAAAAAAAAAAAAAAAAACTGTCATAAGTGTATGTAAAACTCACAGTTACCGACCTGGTTTCGCCCTTTTGGGGAAAGTAAAACATATCTTATCTTAAAACATATCTTATCTTAAAACATATCTTATCATCTTATCTTATCAAACATATCTTATCTTACATACACTTATGACAGTATCTGAACTAAGATCAAAATTCTGCTCCGTCAGAGGGTTCTCTTGAGAGCTTGACAGGCAGAGCGTCTGTACATGGCAGTGACGTTATTACGTGCGCTCATTGAAAGCTGGAGAACTGAACATATATATATATATATATATATATATATATATATATATATATATATATATATATATATATATATATATTGTTACGGTCCGCGGATTAGGATGTTATTTTTACCGAGCGGAGGTATAACCGCGGCCGAACAGTTGTTCCCTGACTAAAACCCGATTTACCCAAAAGTTGGCCGTATCGTGCCACAGCTACTCAATCTGGAAAACTCTAAAGCGACCGAATGCAAAGAGGAAGAAGACGTACAGAAGAGTAACAGGGTTTATTATTTACACACACATAAGCAAAAAGAGCAGTCACGATTATTTACAGGGGACATGAGACGCAAGTGACACAGTGAAAATTACTAGCTTATACAGACTTAGTTACTACCCAGGACAGCACGAACAAAACAAACTCACGTACGCAAATGGATGGAAATTGCAGGCAGGAATGACAGGAGGTGGGTGGCTGGAGGGAGGCACGGAGCTGGCTGGAGTTTGATCCCGCACGGGACGTCGGGCTGGACCTCGACGGCCGCCGATGCCACCGATCCTGTCGTGTGCGCGGGGTAGCGGGTCGGAGCTGCTTGGTGGAGCCAAGCCAACGCTGCTGGTGGGGGGTCTGGCATGACGGGTTCTCTCTCCCTCTCTCACTAACTCCAGGACTCTTTCTCTCTTGCTTAGTCCAACTCTTCCTCACCACCGACAACTCAACGCAACCCCTCCACTCTACGCAACCACTGACCACCACTGACGACCAACCCAGCTATGACCAAAAACCACACACTCAGCTCTTGTCGTAGCTCATCTCGTAAAAGCTCATCTCGTAAAAGCTCATCTGCTTGGGGAACGCCCCGCGCCGGGTTATATAGGCCCCGCCCCTCAACCTTTGCGAACCTCCCCCAAACGCTCTTCCTCTGCCCTCTCAAACCAAACCCCTCGTGCTCGGTTGGTTGTTCGGGGCTGGCTCACTCCTCCCCTCTATGACGAGGTGGAGACCCGCCTTTCTTCCCCAACCCTGCCTCGTGGCCAATGGTGGTTGAAGAAAACCGCCCAAAATGCAGTTGGCCATTGAAATGAAATGAAAGGGGATCTACTCTTATTTCACTTGGTGCAATGGAGTATTTAAATTAATGGGAGACACAGCCTTACCCTAAGACACATAATAAGGAAATAAACTACTGAACAGGGGTTTTATCGGGTCCTGCAATGTGGTGTTTCATGGAATAACTACCGAGACGCCCTTTGACCTTTACACTACAGAGGTATTTACAAGGATCATGACATTTACAAAGGGGGATCTTTACAACAATTTACACTACAACAACAAAAAAAAACCATTCTCATATCCACAACAATATATATATATATATATATATATATATATATGTATATATATATATATATATATATATATATATATATATATATATATATATATATATATATATATATATATATATATATATATATATATATATATATATATCTGTGCAGCGTCTGTCCTGTCCTGTGTTGTGTTGTCTTGACACTGAACTACTTTCTCAAACTTTTGTGAAATCGTACCAAACTTCTGGTATGCACATATCTCTCCCGTCGGTATGTCCTAAGGGTTTTTTTTGAAAAATTGTCCAATTTTTTTTTTCTATTTTTGGGGAAATTTTTTTTTTCAACCTCAATTGTTTATAAAATGTGATATCACGTATATTACAAATACATCTATATATATATATATCTGTGCAGCTTCTGTCCTGTCCTGTGTTGTCCTGTGTTGTGTTGTCTTGTCACTGAACTACTTTCTCAAACTTTTGTAAAATCGTACCAAACTTCTGGTATGCACATATCTCTCCCGTCGGTATGTCCTAAGGGTATGTCTTTTGAAAAAAATTCCAATTTTTTATTTTTGGAATTTTTTGGGGAATTTTTTTTTTTTCAACTTCAATTGTTTATAAGATGTGATATCACGTATATTACAAATACATTTGTGCAAAATAATTGTTTGAATTATGATTGGTTTCAACTATGACAAAATAGCAACTCGGTACAGTCATTCATCTATATACCTACACATCTGGGCAGTGTCTGTGTTGTCACTTAACGACTCCCTCAAACTATTGTTTCCGTGGTTGTGAAGTGTTTTTATAACGTTGTGGTGGTTTTGAATCACGTGGTGGTGAGGTATTTTGAATTATGTGTTGGTGAGGTGTTTTTAAATGACGTGGTGGTGAGGTGTTTTTAAATGACGTGGTGGTGAGGTGTTTTTAAATCACATGGTGGTGAGGTGTTTTTAAATCACATGGTGATGAGGTGTTTTGAATTACGTGGTGGTGACATGTTTTTAATTATGTGGTGGTGAGGTGTTTTGAATTAGTTGGTGATGAGGTGTTTTGAATTACGTGGCGGTGAGGTGCTTTGAATTACTTGGTGGTGAGGTGCTTTTAAATGACGTGGTGGTGAGGTGTTTTTAATTTCGTGGCTGTGAGGTGTTTTTATAACGTGTTTTATGGCTGTGAGGTGTTTTTATAACGTGTTTTATGGCTGTGAGGTGTTTTATTACGTGTTTTATGGCTGTGAGGTGTTTTCAATTTCGTGGTGGTGAGGTGTTTTTAATTACGTGGTTGGTGACAAGTTTTTAATTATGTGGTGGTGAGGTGTTTTGAATTAGTTGGTGATGAGGTGTTTTGAATTACGTGGCGGTGAGGTGCTTTGAATTACTTGGTGGTGAGGTGTTTTTAAATGACGTGGTGGTGAGGTGTTTTCAATTTCGTGGTGGTGAGGTGTTTTTAATTTCGTGGTGGTGAGGTGTTTTTATTACGTGTTTTATGGCTGTGAGGTGTTTTGAATTACTTGGTGGTGAGGTGTTTTAAATTACTTGGTGGTGAGGTGTTTTGAATTACTTGGTGGTAAGGTGTTTTGAATTACTTGGTGGTAAGGTGTTTTGAATTACTTGGTGGAAAGGTGTTTTGAATTACTTGGTGGTGAGATGTTTTTATTACGTGTTTTATGGCTGTGAGGTGTTTTAAATTACTTGGTGGTAAGGTGTTTTGAATTACTTGGTGGTGAGGTGTTTTAAATTACTTGGTGGTGAGGTGTTTTGAATTACTTGGTGGTAAGGTGTTTTGAATTACTTGGTGGTAAGGTCTTTTGAATTACTTGGTGGTAAGGTGTTTTGAATTACTTGGTGGTGAGGTGTTTTTATTACGTGTTTTATGGCTGTGAGGTGTTTTAAATTACTTGGTGGTAAGGTGTTTTGAATTACTTGGTGGTGAGGTGTTTTAAATTACTTGGTGGTGAGGTGTTTTGAATTACTTGGTGGTAAGGTGTTTTGAATTACTTGGTGGTGGGGTGTTTTTATTACGTGTTTTATGGCTGTGAGGTGTTTTAAATTACTTGGTGGTGAGGTGTTTTGAATTACTTGGTGGTGAGGTGTTTTTATTACGTGTTTTATGGCTGTGAGGTGTTTTAAATTACTTGGTGGTGAGGTGTTTTGAATTACTTGGTGGTGAGGTGTTTTGAATTACTTGGTGGTGAGGTGTTTTGAATTACTTGTTGGTGAGGTGTTTTAAATTACGTGGTGGTGAGGTGGAATCGTCCCAAACTTCCAGTCTGCGCCTACCCCTCCCCTATGTTTGTGCTGAGGGGTTCTTTCTTGAAAAAAATACATTCAACCTCAATCTTCAACCTAAATTGCCTATAAAAATGTAATATCACAAACACAACAAATACGTTTGTGCAAAATAATTGTTTGTATTATGATTGGTGTAAATCATGACAATACAGCAACTCAGTTAGTCATTATCCGCAGCTAAAATAAGCCCGTTCCTCAGAAACGACGCGAGCCGAGCCAAGCTAGTATATATATATATATATATATATATATATATATATATATATATATATATATATATATATATATATATATATATATATATATATATATATATATATATATATATATATATATATATATATATATATATTGTTGCGGTTTTGAGGTTGTACAGTGAGTCTAATAAAGGTTAAATTTGCCCCCCATAGTTAGTCACACAAGCAACATGTAGCCTCGCGATAGTATTGTTATGGCTTAGTATTTGCAAGCTTAGTTCCTTTCCATCGTTAGTTCTGCGTTGAGTAAGAGCCAGGAGAAAATAGGCCCTACTGTCACCGATCATCCTACATCCGTAGCCTCAATCTCTTTTGTGCCAACGTCAGTTCATTTTGGGCGAGTTAACATGAGGCAGGTTGGGAAGGTCAGGAGGACCGAGGCGGAGCGGCAGAAGCGCTGACGGTAAGCACGAGCCGCCAGTCAGAGCTCAGAGGTGGTGACGGCAGCGTTGCGTCACAG
>NW_027616367.1:0-7500 GCF_964187855.1 Myxine glutinosa | reverse complement strand
CGGAGGTGGGAGTCGGAGGGGGTGCCCCTGCGCCTTCGGGCACGGGAGTGGGGAACGACGGGAGTAACGGTGGTAGTTCCATAGGGGAAGCTTCGGTAGAGTCCATAGACTCGTAGACAGGTTCGTCGATATCCCTGTCATCATCCCCCACATGGGGCGAGATGGCGTACGGAGACAGTAGAATCGCGGCCATCCGCCGTTAACACGCGAGCATGCTCGGGATTAGCCTGGAGGACCTGCACCTTGTCAACAAGGGGGTCGTACTTGCTAGCGCGAACCGCTCGTTTGAGATAGGCGGGCCCCGGTTCAGCGAGCCAGCTGGGTAAAGATTGGATACTGCCGGAGCTTCTAGGGTGGTGGAACAGTCGTTCGTGAGGAGTCTGGTTGGTGGCAGTACATAGGAGAGCCCGGATCGAGTTTAGAGCGGCAGGTAGCGACCACGCCCATTTATCGAGGCCTCGGCCGAGGGTCTGAAGGCTTAGCATGACGGCCCTCCATATAATCCCATTAAAGCGTTTGATCTGCCCATTCGCTTGCTGCCGGTACGGGGTGGTGTACCTCGAAGCGACATTATGCTGGAGCAAGTAGCCCCTCACCCCCTGGGACAGGAACACCGCACCCCGATCGGTATGCACGTAGGCCGGATACCCGAACATAGAAAACAAATTCTGCAGGCACCGAATAACCGTGGCAGCCGACATATCCCCGCACGTGTAAGCAAAGGGGAATCGGGAATACTCATCGACGATAGTGAGCAGATAGCGAGAGTTGCTCGACATTGGCAGCGGCCCTTTGAAGTCCATCGCCAAGCGCTCCCACGGTCTAGTAGCCCTAACGAGTGTCCCCATAGGAGGGTTATAAAAACGCGGTTTGAGTTCCGCACAGATCGCGCAATCACGGCAGATGCGGCGGATGTCCTCAATCGAGTACGGCAGATTGCCCTCGCGCACAAAATGCGCGAAGCGCGTTACCCCGGGATGACACATAGTGCCGTGCAAAGTGCGCAGCCCCTCCAAAGTTACAACCCCCGCGCAAGTGGCCGGCCTCGATAAGGCGTCAGCGACCAGGTTATCCTTCCCCGGGCGGTATTTGATGGTGTAGCAGAAGTCGGCGAGTTCGATACGCCAATGGGTGATTTTCTCATTCTTAATGCGCTGAGCATGTAAGGTGTCGTACATAAACGCAACACTCTGTTGGTCCGTGACGATTTGGAAACTCCGCCCAAGCAGATACGGCCGCCATCGCCGAATTGATTCGACGATCGCGTACGCCTCCTTTTCGACAGACGAATGCCTCCGCTCGGCGGAGGTGAGAGTCCGCGAGAGAAAGCCACAGGGCGGCCTCCTTGGGAGAGAGTCGCCGCTATCGCATGATCCGAGGCATCACTCTCCAAAACAAAAGAGGCACTCTCGTCAATCGTCGCGACAGCGGCGCCAGCGATGTCGACTTTAAGGCCCTCGAAGGCCGCCAGGGTGGCCGGGCCCATGGGGAAAGTGTCGCAGGCCACGAGGGGGCGGAGCTTCGTGGAGAAATTTTGCACCCACTTTGAGTAGTGGGCGAACAGCCCTAGAGCGCGTTTCAGCGAAGCCCGATCGCTAGGCGGAGCCATATCGAGCAAAGGGCGCAGACGCTCCTTATCCGGAGAGACGGAGCCATGGGTCACGGTGTACCCCAAAAGGTCTACTGTGCGTAGAGAGTATCGACACTTAGCCGCATTCATGATTAGGCGATATTTCCGCGCGACCTCGAGGAAGCGTTTCAGATTAGCGTCGTGATGCTCCTGGTCATACCCACAAACCGTAAGATTGTCCAGATAGACAAAGACATCGGCCAAATTCTCCTTCGCAACGAGGTCATCCATAGCCCTCTGAAAACAAGCGACTCCGTTAGTTACCCCAAAGGGAAGTCTCGTGAACTGGTACAACCGCTGACCCGATTCAAAGGCTGTAAAGACGCGATCAGCCCTAGAGATGGGGACTTGATGATATGCACTACGCAGATCGAGAGTGCTATAAACGGAATACAGGGCCACCTGGCGTACCAGGGCGTCCATCCCCGGTAAGGGGTAGGCATCCAGCTGTGTAAAACGATTAATCGTCTGCGAATAGTCGATTACCATGCGCCGGCGGTGGGCCTCACTCCGCACCACGAAGACTTGGGCCCGCCACGGTGACCTAATGTGTTCTATAATACCGTCCTTTAAGAGCAGGGCCGTTTCTTCCGCAATGAATTGCGCGTCCGCGCGAGAGTAGCGCCGCGATTTGACGGCTACAGGGGTACAATCAGTGGGCAGGTTGGGGAACAGTGAGAGTGGCTCCATGTCCATTTGAGCGAGGGCGCACACAGCGAGCGTGTCCGGCCCACCGAAGTCTATTTCCAAACGTCCATGCCGCTTAAGGAAATCAACTCCTAACAGAACGTCAGCGCATAAAGCAGGTAATACCATGAGATACACGTCCGGGAACGTGCGTCCCTTTATCACAAGTTTCAATCGACACGCCCCTTTTGTGCTCAACCGAAGTCCCTGAGAGGCCATGAAGATCCGGCAGGTTGTCCCGAGAACCGGCCACCCATGTTGATGCACGAGTCGCTGATCGAAAAAACTATCCGTGGACCCCGTGTCAATCAAAGCTTGCGCAAAAACGCCCTTGACCGTGAGCGGAATGATGGCCTGCGCAAGGCCGGCAGACCCGGCAGGTATTGTACCGGCCGGGCGAGAAGATCGCGCCTCGCGGGTGGATCCCACGCCGGCTGCAATCCTTCGGGCAGCGTCGGCAGGTTGGGCCTCAGCAGGAGCATTGAAGTCAGTTGGCTCATCAGCAGTTTCATTTGCCAGAGTGGGTGTGTGTAGGTCGTAAGAGCAGCCGCCAGATGGCGCTCGAGTCACGTGAGAAAGATCTCTGCCTTCTGCAGATTCATATGCCAAAGTGGGTGCATGTAATTCGTAAGACCCGCAGCCAGATGGCGCTCGCGTCACGTAAGGAAGATCTCTGCCGTCTGCAGATTCATATGCCAAAGTGGGTGCATGTAATTCGTAAGAGCCGCCGTCAGATGGGGCTACAGTCACGTGCTGCGTTTGCCGCACATCGAGAGGAGTTTCCAAAGCAGGAGCATGTCGCTTGTTTGAAGTAGGCGTTCGAACGCCAGTCAAGGTCGGTCGCGCTGTGGCCGGTCGCGTTCGCGCCATTTGTTTCGGCGGCCCGGTGTATCTCACCAAGGTCGGGCGTGTAGCCCGAGGCCCGCGAGAAGGAGAGCGGCTCTTCAAAGCCGAGTGAGGCGCCCCGTCCGGTGCTCGATCCGTTGGCTCCGCGATGAGCCCATTCAAGGTCGCGCGGGGACGCGTGCCCCGAGCGGCCTTCCTGCAGACCTTTGCAAAATGGCCCTTGGTGGAGCACAGGTGGCATGTAGCCTCCCGGGCCGGGCATTCAGAGCGAGGGTGCTGCTGATTCCCGCAAAAATAACATTTTGCATACCGGTCAGGCCGTGGCTGGGCAGCGGCGGCAGCAGTGAGGCCGGAAGCGGTGCGCTTCAGGAGCTCCCAGAGACTCGGCCGTAGTGGTCGGGTCCTCCTCCGTATCCTCGGCGGTAGCCCTCTCCGGTCGCGCGAGTTGCGAGGTCCCCGCCACGACTCGTGGGTGATCATATGCGGTGGATTGTTCTCGGGCATCTGTGTATACGCGTGCCAGCCGTAGTGCCTCTGTAAATGTCAGATCCGCGACCTCCAGGAGTCGGAGCCTCAAGACTCCAGAATTAATTCCGGAGATGAATGAATCACGGAGCAAGTCGTCCTGCACTTGCTCGTGGGTCCGGACGTCCTGCACGCAGTCTGCCAACAGGTAGCGCAACTCCTGCGCGAAGCGATCGATTCAGATGGTTGTTGTCGCCGCTGAGAGAGTTGATGCCGGCCGTGCACAGCGCTCCGTGTCTTTACGTAGAGGCGCTTCAGCTCGGCTAGAGCCGTAGCGTACGTCCCAAATCGAGAAATGTTCCGGAAAACGGTGTGATAGACCTTCGACTGTAACATGGACAGCTTCATCGCTGCGGTGGGCTCTGTTTCGTGAGCAGCAAAGTAATTCTCCAGCGTTTTGAGCCAGTGAGTGAACTCCGATGCTGATCCCTCAGCTTGAGGGTCGGCTCCGAGAATCGGTACCACGATCATCTTGTGGTCAGCCATTCCGGCGATCTAAATGATATTAAATGTCGTGAAAATCAAGCTCAGACACGACTTGACCTCTGGGTAGGTTTAATATCATTTAGATCTGTAGTACATCCTGTAAGAATACATGCATGCAACAGGCATTAAAATCAGAGTATTTCATGAGCAATGATAGCTTATAGCAATGTGGTATAGCAATGGTCCAACATCGGGGGAGTGAGATCGATTCAATATAGCAATGGTCCAACAGAGAGGACAGTCAGCGCAGCATTTAGGGGCGTACATACCATTCAAACTACAGGACTATGTCACAGTGAGTTCCGCTGGAGTGTCCACGCGCCCCGGTTGTCCCGGGTCTTATAGCCGCCCCTTCTGTAGCGAGCACACCCTGGGTTCACCTTGGTATAATTTCACTACACACCCCATGTAAAGTTTTGACTTTTTCAACATATTTCAACATACAGCTATTTGACCTTCATTTCAACAATATTGATAGATAAATGTGATATAACATAACAAATATCATGAAACATTTACATTTTGTAGTCCATTGTATAATTTAAGTAAACATAAATGCAAATTTCGCATGTGGAAAAAGTAAGTACACCCTTGGCTCTAATAGGTGGTATTGCCCCCAAAGGCAGAAACAACCTCAAGTAGGCGTTTCTTATAACTGTCTACCAGTCTCTGACATCGACTGGGAGAACTTTTTGCCCACTCCTCCATGCAGAATTCTTTCAGCTGTGCGATGTTTCAGGGGTTTCTTGCATGCACAGCTCGTTTCAAATCCCCCCACAACTTCTCGATGGGATTTCGATCCGGGCTTTGACATGGCCATTCCAGAACCCTCCATTTCTTTCTTTTCAGCCATTCCTTGGTGGATTTACTGGTATGTTTAGGGTCATTGTCATGTTGCAAGGTCCACCTTCGGTTGAGCTTCAACTTTCTGACAGATGGCCTCACATTATCCTCAAGCACCCTCTGGTCCAAGAAGAATTCATAGTGGATTCTATGATGGTGAGCTGCCCAGGCCCTGATGCAGCAAAGCTGCCCCAAACTATAATATTTCCACCACCATGCTTTACAGTTGGTATCAAGTTCTTGTGGTAAAATGCTGTCTTTGGTTTTCGCAAAACATGTCTTCTGGTACTGCGGCCAAATAGCTCTACCTTTGACTCATCTGTCGAGAGCACATTGTTCCAGAAGTGCTGGTCTTTGCTGAGGTGTTCATTGGCAAACTTTAGTCTTGTCCTGATGTTCTTTCTGGACAGTAAAGGTTTCCTCCTGGCACACTTCCCATGTAGATCAAATTTGTGCTGCCTCTTTCTAATGGTAGACTCGTGCACTTTGACATCAACAGTGGCAAGAGCTTCCTGTTGGTCCTGTGATGACATTCTGGGGTTCTTAGAGACTTCTTTCAGGATCTTGTGGTCTGCTCTCAGGCTGAACTTGCTGGGGCGGCCTGGCCTGAACAAGTTGGCAGTTGTTTGGAATCTTCTCCACTTGTCGATGATCTTCCGGACAGTCGAATGATTGATTTCAAATTGTTTGGAGATCTTTTTAAATCCCTTCCCAGACTCGTAGGCATCTCTTTTGTTCTTTTGAGAGCTCTTTTGCTCGAGGCATGGTGATGCCGCACACTTCAACAACAAAGAGCAAACAAAACTAAATGTCTGAGGTTTAAATAAGACTGGTTCCTCCAAGATCCCCTCTAACGATGTTCTAATCATTTGCACCTGAGCTGGTGCACCTGATTCTAATTTAAGGTATATATATATAGTTAGGGATCCGGGGGATGGCACTCCCATTAGCAAGGGTGGGGGGGGGGGGGGTTAATCCCCTTGTCCTGTTAAGCTGGCTGTCCGCCGGTCCTGGAAGTATGACGTCACTTCCGGTCGGTGGTGAGTAGGGTTGTAAGCCCAATCCGTCCTACTACCTAATTACCACCACCAGCCGTGAGCGAGGAGATACTCCGACCCGGACCGCAGCGTGATTGGATGCGCCGAGCAAAGCGAGCTGCGACTCGGGCCGTTAACAAGAGACTAAACCCGATTCCGAGCGTTGGCCGAATCGTGCCACAGGTACTCAATTGGAGACAGGACAAATGCGATCGGGGGAAGAAGAAACCAAAGTAAAGGAAGAACAGATATTTCGTCATAATGTACACAAAACCCGAAGAGGAAATGAAAGAAGGGCATTTACAAGGAGAGGAAGAAGCAGATACACGGGGCAGCCTTAAAACAGTCTTATATTACCATATGCCCAAACAGAACAAACAGACTTACACGGATAGGGAATGGCAGGAAGGAATGGCTGGAAGGGAGAGAAGGTCCAAGCAGATGGCAGGGCAGGAAGGTCCGGGCAGATGCACAGCGTCGAGGTCTGCTCCAGTCCACGCTCCGGTCCACGCTCCGGGCTTGAGGCGAAACCCTGCGGCAGCTGCACGTATTGGTTTCACCCGGTCGGACAATGCGAATATATTCGGTATTGTCGTCGTCAACGGACCCACTCTCCTGCCTTACGATTCAGCGTGTTCTCATCTGGTACCTTGTAGCTAAGACCTTCACACTCATCTCTCTGAAGCAGTCCCTCGCAGCTGCTTTTATTGGGCATTCTTGTATCCAGCCGCCGGCTCCTAGGACACGCCTACCGGTCGGCTCACCTCGGCCCTGGTTGGCCGGCGAGGGCTCGCTGGCTCCACCTCTTGAGGAGACATTGACAGGTCACGCCTCATTCCTGGCACTCCAACCCACTCCTCCCCTTTTTCCTCCACATTACCGCATGTTCAATGGCGGCTTGGGGCCAGCAAACAAACCAAGACAAAGGGCAGCGAACGCTGCCATACCGCTACTGCACTTTGAAGAGAGGGAGATGATTGGGGATAAATGAAGGGGCCTTTCTTATTTGATTAATGCAACGCAGATTCAACGATTGGGAACAGATCCTTAACTAAAACACATAGTAATGACTCAGTAGACTACGGATTTTTATGTTAAGAAAATAGGCCTTTTATGTTTTGAAAAGCGGAATTTTTTTTTTTTATGTGAAAAAATCACGAAATATTTTTTTCCCCCATTTAATTCATTTTTTATTATTACCAAGTTTTTCAGAAATCAGTCAAAAAAAGAACAAAAAATGGTAAGCTTTTTCCTGCACAACATTAAGCACTCTGGGCTAGTAAACAGGTAAAAAATGATGTTCAGGTACCTTTATTGCAACCGCATTGTTTGATAAGTAGAGGACTAGAAGAAATTGACAAGACCCTTTTAGGAACGGTTAAAGTAGGTGTTTGAAATCATTATCTTGGTAATGTTCTCCTTGGTGAGGCGGTGTCGGCGGTCGGT